>NW_021636672.1:0-32577 GCF_004799145.2 Neltuma alba | reverse complement strand
AGCAAAGCTCTTAATAATTTCATAATCCTACGGGATGGTGTGCTCATTGCAGGTATGCTGAATGAAATCACCTCTACAAATGTGGAGTGAGGCCGCTCCTATGAGATCGTGACGAAATCTCTAGAGCATTCGTTAAGAACTGGGCATGCGCATAGCCGTTATATCGCGCAAAACCGCCATTAACAGCAGAAATTATGGGGGTATAATTTGACTTTTAATACCTCTAGTACACACCAAGAGTTGTTGGTTCATAGAAGCAGGCTTCACTGACATCTTTGTATACTAAGTATTATTGGTCTAGGTCTGGTTCATAGTCCGAAAGACACCAAATTTGAAATGGCTATACCCGTGTGTATAACTCAGATGATAATGCTCTTTTGACACATGTGGGGGATTGTGGAGTTTAGTTTTAGTGTGAGTGTGTCAAAAGAAGTTTCATATTACTCAAGATTGAGAAAACCTTAGTGTTCACTAAGATGTGAGCTTGAGATAATATAATAGCTGAGAAGAGGAGTCTTTAGAACTAACCGTTAGAGATGACCGTTGAAGCATTTATGTGTTTTCATTAGTTAATTTTATTCCTTCATTAACTAGATTTAATGGCTTTAAAATGATTTAATTCACCTTAAGTAATTATTTTAAAACCGGTCTTTTAATTGACATTAAAATCATATTAAATCAGCATTATGGCAGCCCAACGATCACATATTATCTGCCTATAAAAGGTAATGTGTGGTGTATGGTCAGTGTGTCTCGAGTTCCACCTCCGAGCTCTTCTCCTCTCTCTCTCTTCTCCTGAGTTTTAAATTTCTGTTGTTCTGTCACCTTGCTCCATGTAAAAGGGTTCGTTTAATCCTGGGGAGTGTCGCCTTTTATTCTAACCTGTGTGACTGAATAACTCTTAAGGACAATGTCTTTGGACACGACTCGAACCATATTTTTTATTAATTTTTGCAGGTGTTGCCAATAATATGTAATACAAAATACTTATATTTGTAACTTTCAAGACATATGTAGTTGAATGATTATTATTTATTTAGAGTTTTTGTAGTTGATTATGATTTTTGGAATTGTGAAAATGAATTTTGGAGTTATTATATTACTGATTATTATTTATTTGGACTTTTCTTTAAGAGAACTAAGCACAAAGAAATAAAAAAGGAAAAAAAAGATGCTTTCAAAAAGACTAAGGGAGTATTTGGATGAAACCAAACCATGGTTTGAAAAATAGTTTCTAGAGAATAGATTCTGAGGAGAATAGATTTTGTGAAGAATAGATTTTGTGAAAAAGTGATTCTAAGAAGTGAGAGTGTTTGGATGTTATTATCAGAAACACTTTTTATATATACAAATTACTAAAAAGGGCATAAGTTAATATGATAATTACATAAAATATAGATTTTATAATATATTTTAATTTGAAAGAACAAAATTGTTAATAATATATTTTTTTACCAACATAATTAATAGTATATAAGAAAATATAATTAATAAATAATTAACATGTGTATATATATTTATAAAAAATAAGATTAAAAATGTTTCTAGAAAAAATAAATATTTTTTACCAACAGAAAAATATTATTTTATTTTAAAGATTATAAATATGAAATTGCTTGATATTTTTTGACAAAATTAAATAAGCACACATTAAAACAATTTATTACTTATTATAGTAATTATCTTTTGCTCTTTATGATTCTTTCAGGCTCGCTCTCTTGCCGCGGTTGGAACAAGTGAAGGTTGACCATTCCTCCATGCCAGCAACGCAAGCGAGTCAAGGGACATTTTTTGTCCGAATAATTTCTGACAACCCAACAGCGAAAACTTCAGCACCAGAAGCAAGATAATTTTGCTTTCCACGGAACCATGGTTTTAGAAGTTAAAACCATGATTTCACCTGAAACCTTGGTTTCAAAATATTAGAGGTTGTTTGGATAGCATTTTATTTAAACTATGATTTTGCTTTCCAAACTATGGTTTTGGATGTCATCTAAACAGGGCCTAAGCCCAAAGAAATAAAAATAGAAGGAGAAAAAAACCAAAATCCATTACAATAAATCCAACCACAAAACAATTTTTTTTTTTTTTTAAAAAAAGGACACTGTGGTCTTGTCCCATCCCATAAACAGTCCTATTGCACCATATTCCATTTTATTTCAAGAAAACACAACCCAATCAAAAGAAAAAGAAAACCCATTCAGTTGAAATTCACAGGTGAAAGAAACTTCATATCAAAAATTCTCACACCCCATTATTCCAACCCCCATACTACTACAAATAACCGCAGATTTCAATGAGTACTCAATTTACCCAGAAAGAAGAAGAACGATGATAACTCGTCAAAGCCTAAATGAAACCAGCAAGCCTTCTTATACACCCCAACCTGTGGATTATATACACACATATACATATATATATATATATATATATAGAGAGAGAGAGAGAGGGAAAGAAGACAAGTACGAGCAAAATTGAAAGTTTTCTCTGATTTGTTGGGCCATTTTAGAAAGAGGCAATGATTCGACGGTTTCAAAATTTTTGGATAAAATAAAAATGCAATGCCTATATTACCTCAGTACTTAATATAAGAACTAAAAAATAATTTAAAAATATTAAGAAAATTAGTCAAATTAGTTATCTGTAATGAATGAGCATTCTTTTTCCTTAAAATGTCCTTATTAATCATATATATTATAATGGAGATAATTTGACATGAGGATTACTTTAGAAAAAATTAATAAATGTGAGAAAAAAATAAAGGGAAAAAGACACTAAACACCCTCAAAATTACTAAATGACAAAAGAGGGTAGGTAAATTTCAAAATCCCAATTCAGACCTCAGGTACTATTTTGGAATTTTCAAATGTTGTAAAATTACACAAATGCCCTTTACTTATTTTTTTATTTTTGTTAAATACTGCCACATCAGCAATTCCGGCCGTCGGAGCTCCGACGCTGGCGATCCTGCCGGCGACCAACCACCAGAGCTCCGGCGACAGGTTACCGGAGTTCCGGTGACCGGTTGTCGAAGTTCTGATGACTACTCTTTCTTATATATTGACTACTCTTTTTTAGCTATTGACTACATTTATTTTTGAACTTTGATGACACGTTACCGGAACTCCGATGATTGGTCAGGAGAGCTCTAGTGACTACTCTTTCTTATGTATTGACTACTCTTTTTTAGCTATTGACTACATTTATTTTTAAATTCTGATGACTACTCTTGTTTATGTATTGACTACTCTTTTTTAGTTATTGACTACATTTATTTTTAAATTCTGATGACTACTCTTGCTAAGCTATTGACTACTCCAATAATGCGATTTACTACTCTTGTGTAGCCAATAGCTATATAAAATATTCATCGGAACTTTGAAAACAAAAGTTGTCAATAGTTAAAATAGAGTAGTCAATAGCTATATGGAAGTAGTCACCAACAGTAAGGACAATGTTGTCATTTTACAAGGTTTGAAAATTCCAAAATGGTACCTGGGGTCTAAATTGAAATTTTAAAATTTACCTACCCTAATTTGTCATTTAGTAATTTTGAGGGTATTTTACTGTTTTTTTCCCAAAAATAAATGAGAATTTTATATTTATGATTAAATTAAATCTTTAATTAGCTATTGTACGTATTTAGGACAGGAGGGAGCAGCTTATGTCGAAACTGTTTGGGTGGGGCTGGTTGTAAAGAGTGGGAAATCCATTGAAACAAGCGAGAGGGAAAATTCTACGTGATTTTTTCCTCATCATACTGTTTGTCATTTTGTAGTAAAAATTGGTTGTGATTTCCAAAGTACATTGGTTCTATATTTGGTGAGTACCGCAGATTAAATTAGATTCTTACCCCCGGCCGATAGGAGGGAGAATCCCAAAAAAAAAAAACAAATTAAAATTATTAAATCTTAAATTAAGAATTTGTACAAAAATATGATGTTATTTGTAAATTTAGTGATATTAAAACCTATTTAAATGTTGTTACCAAATCTAATTTAACATCTTATTATTTCAAGATTCTTTTTGTGGATCTCCCGAAATAATAACTTATATGAAATAAAGCATCTCTTGATAGTATACTAGTACCGAGCAGCAATGTTTCTTTTCTTTCATGATACTACTTCCAACCTTGATATAAGAGTAATTTAATTTTTAATTTGGTTTTAAATAAAAGACTATGATATATTTTGTTTTTCATATTTATTTATTTTTTTAGGATAATTCTTGTAATAGTTGCATATGTTAAAAGTATCATCAAATAGTAATTTTAGCTAATATATATTATTAGTAAGGGTATTTTAGAAAAGACAATGTTAATTTATTACACATGATTAACTTAGTCAAATTAGTTAAACTAGCTTTTATATTAAGGTACTGAAATATCCTGAAAACGCAGAGCACTCGACCCTTTGAAAGTTTTTTGAGTTTTTTTTTTTTTTAACTCTGAAAGTTTATTTTTATAACAAAAGTATCTTTGACCGTTAAATTTTTCTTTTTGACCTGCTTTTGCTGACATGGCTGGTGAGATGGGAAAAAATTTAGACACTTGGCTGCTTGTTCCCACATCAGTCTCCTTGCTTTTTCCTTCACCCTCTCTCTCATCCTAACTACTAAACGCTCTCACCCATGTCAGCCAGCCCCACCTTCTTCTCCTATTCTCATCCCAGCAACCCCATGCCGCCACATCCCATCGCCATCGTTGAACAGAGAGATTGTGCACACCTATTGCTCTCTGATTTTTGAGGCAATTGGCGGAGTTTGTGAGGCTTAGTGTGAGTTCTTGTCAAGTTTTGTTTTTTTTTTTTCAGAAATCATTTGTGGACTGGAAAATTTACGAGTTCTTGTTGCTCTGAATTGCTTAGGGCATGCTATGTGCATCTTAGTATGAAATTAAATCAAAGTGCCGCAATGGAAGGAGGAAGAAGAATGGGAAGTGTGATTGATGATGAGAGAGACTTTAATAACCCTAATGTGACAAGAACCCACACTAATAAGACCCAAGATCTTCGATTCTCTGTCTTCCATGGCTTATTAACACCCACAATCTCCATTCATAGCTATCTGGAGAGAATCTTCAAGTACGCTAACTGTCCTTCTTGTTTCATTGTCGCTTATGTTTATCTCAATTGTTTCACCTAGAGACAACCTTCTTTACCCATAATTCCTTCAGTGTTCATCACCTCCTCATTACCAGCGTCATGGTGAAATATAGTTAAGTTTGGTAAATTTCAGGTTTCTAATATTCCCATCCATGACCGACAATATATAAAAAGGCAAACTCAAACCATAATCTTCAATTTCTTGTTCAAATCAATGTTCTTATGCTCAAATCAATGTTGAATTATGGGTTTGGGAGGGAGAAAAGTGATCGGGAAAGAACTTTCAGAGAGAGAGAATGAGGAGGAGTGAATGATGTGTGATGAACAAGCAGCCACGTGTCTAAATTTTCCCCCCAGCTCACCAGCCATGTCAGCATAAGCACGTCAAAGAAAAAAATTTAACGTTCAAAGTTAACATGTGTTGCACTTTTGCTAGAGCCGGGAAAACGGGCCGAGCCCGTCGGACCGGCCCTTTTAGGCCCTGAAATTATGAGGGCCGGGCTTAATATTTTTCTCTTAAAATGAGAAATAAGTCCTGGAGAGCTGGCCCTGGAGGGCCGAGGGCTTAAAAGGGCCGGCCCTGGAGGGCCGCGGGCCGGCCCTTTTAAGCCCTTTTATAATTTTTTTTTATTTTTTAAATTTTTTATATAATACTAATGCTATTAATTTTTTATATTGTTGATAATATTTCAAATATTTAGTTATTATTATTATTTTAAAATTAAATTTAGTTTTAGACAATAATTTATCCAATTAAATTTTTAAAAAATGGGTTAATTTAGATTTTAATAATGATTTGATTTATATTATACGCGTTGATATTTTTAAACTATATATATATATATATATTTGATAATAGAATATTTTTATACTATATAACTTGTGATTCTATAATTGAAATTAGAAATTCATGAGTTTCAATAACAATGTTTCTCACATTAAAGTAAAATAATAGTTAGATTGCAAAATTTAAAAATAAAATTCTTATAAAGAAGAAAAATTAGATATTTTTGTTACGAAAGAAAAGCATACTTATGAAGAAAAGTAATTAATTATAGTGATGATGAAGTTTCAAAAGATTAATGATAGTGTTTATTTATTACACAATTGCATTATAGATAAAACTTTTAGATGTTGTTATATTGTTAATAAATGTTTTAAATATTCTTAGATGTTGATGAATATTTATATATGATGATATTTTATATTTGTGACTTAATTTTATTCATATCTATGTCTTTTATTAATAATTTCATTGGTTTATTTTCATATTTTTATAAAAAAATATGATAAATATAAAAAATAGTATTTTTTCTTAAACGGGCCAAAAACCCGCGGGCCGGCCCTGACCCTGTAACTTAAGGGCCGGGCTTAGTAAATTGGGGTATTTTTAAAATTTCAGCCCTGGAGGGCCGGCCCTTTTAAGCCCGCCAGCCCTGAAGGGCCGGCCCTGATTCCCGGCTCTAGTCTTTTGCTGCGGAAATAAACTCCCCTCACGTTTTAGAGCCAAAAAACACTTTTAGATGCTGAGTAATTTTCGGTGTACGGTATTTTAACACATTTTTCGGCATAAAATATCTAATTTCTTGACTTTCTTCGAGTTTACATTTTCCTGGACGATTTCTGCTAATCAAAATATATACGCGAAAAACCATATCGTTAATAACTATGCAAAATTCTGGTAAAAAAAATCAAACTATGCAAAAGAAATTCTAAGGTCAGGAAAAAATCTGGGTACCAATTAAAATATATTTATTTAGTGAAAAAAACAAACTACGAGCCAAAACAAGGATTACACATGAGTGGAATGAGTCGAATGCTCTGTAAGCCAAATGTTTCAATTCCATTTTCTTCACAGACTGTCTTTCTAATTACGAATCCAATTCAACCCAACAACCCTAAACCCAATAACCCAATTTTTTCTGGCCGAAAAACTCATAACACAGTCTTTATTTGAGTCAAGTTAGACATTGGTAGAGCCGGTAATATGGGTTAGATCCACAGGTTGAACCCGCCAACCCGCCAAAAGATGCGAGTTAGGGTTGGCTTTTGGTCAACCCACCACCACCTGAAAAATATGAGTCCGCACTGTCACAACCCGAGCCCGTGACGGGTCAGCCCGCGTCAACCAGCCAACCAGCCTAATTTTTTTAAATTTTTTTATATATGTTAAAATATCGGGAGGTGGGCTGGAAAGGTAGGAAAAATTTATGTTTGAACTTGTGTTTTATCATGTTTGGAATTTGAACTATGGACAATTGTATATTTTGTGTTTTAATGTGTTGTAATTTTGTCTGAATGCTTGGAATACTTTAAATCATTTCTGATTTTTTTTAATTTTTGATTATTTATAAGAAAAAATTTAAAAAAATCTGGCAGGTTGGTGGGTTGACCTGCCAACCCACATTAGTGGGTTAGGGTTGGCAGAACACCAACCCACCAGAAAATGAGTCTTTTGAGCCCGACCCAAATAACCCGTAGCCCGTCACAAGCTAACCCGCAAGCCGTGGGTTAGCCTGTTTTACTAGCCCTAGCATTTGGGCCATATTCCTAATAATTTTTCAATTTTTTCAAATTATATACCATGCTTATTCAATGTAAAACAAATAAATTACTTCTCCGGTCCTTAATATAAGACCAATTTAACTAATTTGATTAGATTAAGGAAGTTAGGTACGTTAGTTAATTATAAGAAAAATGACACATTTTTCCTAAAATACCATAATCATCTTTCTTAATACCTCATCTCCCTCTTTTATTTGATTATGGTTGATGGAGTATCTATAGGGGTAATTTAGAGAAAATTGATAAATATGAGAAATGGATCTTATATTTAGGACCAAAACTAACTCAAGAATTGGGTCTTATATTAAGGACCGGAGGAGTATATAATAAATAACTTAAAGTAATGAAATGAAAATACCACATGGGAAAAATCTGTTTTATTAATTATTTTTTTAACAAGCAATATATTTTATTAAGACCTATTTGGAATGAGTTATAAACAATCTTTTAATCATACTTTACAAAATATAAAGTGTTTGAAAAAAAATTTCTCAATTTACATGAAAATACTTTTAAACACTTAATAGACGCTAATTTAAATAGACACTTAAAACTCATTTAGAATGACTTACAGGCATATTTTCAATTGTAATTTACAAAATACAAAGTGAGCATATGAGAAAAATTTGTCTCGACTTAAATAAAATATGCTTATAGGTGCCTTGTCGAACACATTTATTAAAACAAAAGGAGAATTTTTACTGAACCTAAAACACTCCTAAAGTTACCAATTGGGGTTGGGGTGACAAAAGAAACTAGTTCCTCACAACATGATTAATCAAAATTCGAACTCCCGTTAGGAGAAAGGCTCACATTTAGTATCTGATAATACCTCAAACAAGATTACCTCCAATTGATAGATACCTATGCTTTAACCCAAAAAAAAAAAAAAACACTTCTAAGGTTGGCAGAAAAACAAAAAAAAATCCATGAAAATAATTTGAAATCCGATGCAACCATTTTCTAATACTGCCGGGTTGAGGCATGTCAAATAAATTTTAAAATTTTATAAATGATATACTATTCCTATTTAATATATAACATAATTGAAAAAAAATAAATTATATAAAAATAATTTAAAAATCATATAAAAAATAAAGATACTGAAATGAAAATACCAAACGGGGAAAACGTCTATTTTATGAATCTAACACAAAAAAGGGAGAATTTTTACCAAAATCAAATAACAGTTTTCTACCATATTTTCTGTATGAAAACAAGTCTTCTTTCCCAACTCATCCCGTGACTCAATACCTCTAACGCGGCTCATTCATCAAACTACACAAAACACAGATACCTAATATTTAGTAATAGAATAAAATACATGATACCTACTATCTAATAAGCATCTCTTCTAATGACTCCATTAGTTACATATGCTTCTGGTACATCCTTCTGAAAATTCTTGCACCTTCCAATTCTGCGTGAATCTCTCTCTCGGTCCTTATTTCCATGGGGTTGCTTAATAGCCATCCTTCACAGTCGCACAACATGCTTGGGTTCACAGCATCGATATGTTGAAGTGCTTCAACTTCATCAAACTGATCTCTCATGTCAAGTGCCACTTCAACAACATCAGATTGGATAAGAACCTGCTCAAATACAACCACAAATCTGATTTTAAGCCAGAAATTCAGCCAATAACTGAAATTTTTCAATCGTTGAAAATCATATCCTCCAAAAGGCCTGTTTGGTATACCAATGTGAATTGTGAAGTGTCTGTCATTCTCCTAAGAAAATTATACACACTGTCCGGTATGTTCATATTATCATTACCCCAAAATGTGTCTCTTTATTTCTCAATAGCACCTCAAGAGTCATTTTCCCGCTACTTTTTTCATTTCCCCTTTCATAATTGTGTTTCTGTCAACCACTTTCTTCTACAAATAAATGTATATGGGAAGAAAAGGGGAACATGTAATGGGAAATTGGGAATGGATCACATTTGAATCATGAATACAGGCATGCTGAACCACGATCGATAAGAAATTCAAATGAAGAATCAGTCATCAATGAAAATTTAAAAATCATCTCAGCATCGTTAAAGAAGATAGAAAGATATCATGCATTTTCCATGAAAAAAGTCTAGATACGCCAAATTTTTAGTCACAGTTTTCATGCCAGCGCAGATGGCAAGTAATATTTGAGTGCAGGATTGCATTAGTTAAGGTGGGGCCGGCAGCAATCAGGGGCAGCCATAGGTGCAGATTTGAAGAAGTATAATGCAAGTGGTGGGGGGCAACAAGCTGCAGGGTTTCAATCTAAATCCTCAAGAAGCTTCTGAGACTTCCTCAGGACCATCCAACATCTCTTCCTTTCTCTATCGTCAACTCCTTTATCATGCTCGTATGTCTCCTAACATGCGAATGAAAAATTTCGAACCGAGAACATCCCTTCCCTTGCCCACGTAATCCTACTCTTTTTTTCCCCTAGGTAGTTTCATCAAATTGAGAATCTTAATTCATTTCCGAAATTTACATGTTGATATTTTAATCCTCAACTTCGAGCCTATCCAAAACATCAAACTGCATAAGAATATTCCTCTTTTTTAATCCAATATCTCCAGAAACCCCCCCATACTCCCAATCTTCAAATGTCTCCTCACAAACTTCAGCTTCCTCATAAACTCTTAAGACCTATTTCCCCCAAACCTGGGACAGAATACTCTTCCCACTAGGTTTAAACTCGATTGAAAAAAGAGTGGTCCTAATCCACATGTTCTCAAATCTGAAATGGAGTCAGATCCCTCTTCAACCTGCCAGATCTAAGTGGAGGGATACGATTAACAAAAGACTTAGAAGAGTCTCTCTAATCAATCTGGGGAGAGAACCCTCCCGCACAGAAGTAACCAAGCACCTATCTTATCAAACAAGACATCTTCACGTATATTAACAATCCAAGTGAATCGCCTCTTGGCTGACATTTTGTTTTTGTTTTCCCCGGGGCTTATGCACTTTCTTATAAAAGACAAGTTGGGATTTTCTTAGGTGAGTGTGATGTATTGTCTTCCTTCCAATTAATTACCAAAAGAGAAAAAACAAAAAAAGGTTAATCAAACATATTATAGAAGGCATCACCAGTAAATCACAATCTCAAATAAAATAACCAAAATCTCTCATACCAACGGCATTTGAGTAAGGATGTCACTTGCAACTTTATTTCTCTCCCAGATTTATCCAGCTGTTAAATTAAGTTTGGCATGGAAAATTTGTGGATCTTGGACTCTCAGCTGTCCCTCTCATTCCCTCAATGACTTCAGTGAATTAACTTTTCCTAGCCCACCTGACCCTTATTAGTGCTGATGAAAGAACAGGCATAGGAAAAGGACCAAATCTAAGATCACCACTGTTCCACAAACACCCAAAGAAACACCATCACCGCAACCATGTTCTACAAATTATTAAACAAACCCACCAAGAGCTCCATCACTTTCCTTCCTAATTTTATCCTCTTTTTCCACTTGAAACACTCATTTGCAATCTATGTTATGAGGACACATTCCTCTGCATCAATGTTCAATCCGTAAAATTATCCTTAAAAAAAATCCTTTTCTAAATTGTCAGAGAGATCAGAAGATTATGATCCTTCAAAGTCCATAACAGGCATGTATTCTCCTGCTATTTTAGACCTTGGCTTAACTTCTATCACGCTCTCCATTTTCCATTGAAATCAGACCCTTTGTACTTGCGGCTTCTCTTTTTCCAGAAAATGGAATACATTTCACAGCTTGTGCAAAATTCCTCAGTTCGCTCGTTCTTTGTATCCTAGAATTTGATCTCCATAGAATGATCCCACACCCCAGGCCCACACATTGACACATCCAAGTGGTGACTCGATAATTTTGGCCTGTTCCTGCCTGTACCCAGCAGATGCTAATTGTCTCAAGCATGGCGATAACTAGACCATTGAACCACACATCATGGCTAAGTAGATTCCACGTTCTCTCTTGTCAGCATCCATGCCTAACCTTTTCAAACTTCAAACTTGTCCTTCACTAATAACTGATCCCTACCCCCCACCCCCCACCCTAAAAAATAAATAAATAAATCACCAAAATAACCGCAACTCATTTTCAAAGATCACAGTGAACGGTCGATAGATTAATGCCTATTAGTTACTCCTCTGGTTTTATTTATAAGGCACTTTCAACTTGTTTCACACAAACTAAGAAAAATCTTAAACTGCATTAATTCTGCACTAAAATATAAAAAATTTCCAATTTTATCCTTATTTAATATATATACCCTTAAAAAAAATAACTATCTATACTCTAATAAATAAAGTATCAAATAGTACATTCATGCTAAAAATTTAATGAAGTGACTTATAAATAAATAGGACCAAAACATTTCTTCTCTCCCTATAAATAGAACCAGAGAAGTACATAACAACAAATAATTTTCATGAAAAATCATTTAAGAGAGGTAATTTTGGCAGGAAGCTATTTAGTAAACCATTGGGTAACCCTGTGGAGCATACAGTTGTTAGGAATCATGCAAAACACGTGCAAACAAGCACATATATACCTGTCCCCCCGGCACCATCATCTCTGCAATAGCACCAACCAAAGGCTTCTGTACAACTCTTCTTTTATGATGTCTCTTCTTGAAATGTGGGTCTGGGCACTGTATTTGTGAATTAAAATTATAAGATTGCAATTGAAAAGAGTTTCAACTTAAGTTATTAACCAAAACATTTTGGACCAAAGCCTTCCAAATCTAAATATAAGGAGTCAAATTGATCCTAGCATGAGGAGACACTCACCAAAATTGAAACAAACTTCAATGGCCCAGGATATGATGTAACCAAATGCTTGAAGGAAATCGTGGCATTTGCAAACAAGAAATGACTGCATTTCAGGCAAACAGTCAATTAGACAAAAATTAAGCATCTCCTTTTCTTAAATCAGCATTCAAACAAAGTTGTGGCTGGTACATGTTATTAAGAGCCAGATCTTTTACCCATACCTCAGCACGCTTGACCAACTGCACATGAATGGAATACATTATAACACCATATAGTTGAAGCTAAAGGTGAAATCAAGTAAAATCCTTTAAAAGGAAGAAATCATCAAAAGAATTCCAAAGCAGAAGTATGTTTACCAAAAACAAAAGTTTTCCTAACCTTTTGCCTTATTTCCAACCCCAAATAATTTCTAACTCCAGGATTTCGTTTAGCAAGCCATAAAAGAAGCCTGCCACTACCTGAGAATACTCACAAATTTCAGATGCACAGAAACAACAGTGTACCTTCCAAGTACTGACATAATGATTTGATTACCAGAAGAAAATTGAAATTGCTTATGATGAGAAGAAAATTAACAAAATGATAAACATATAGTCCAACAATATATCAGAAAAGGGAAAATCCCTATTTTATTATCTATCATATGAAAATGCTTTTCCTAAGGATTCTCTTAAATAGAAATAGAGATCGAAGTAACTAGGGAAAAAAAAAAAGATTGTTCAAATCCGCCTCTTCTAGATTCTAGAGGGATCATCCTACTTGCATACTATGCATCACGTCTAAATACTAATAATTGACAACAGCTACTGCAAGCAGATTTTATGACAGAAGCAAACAAGCTACCACATCCAATGTCAACCATGAGTGGCAATGTTGGGTCACTGAAGACTTGATTCCAGTCCGGAGCTTGTGTGGGTACCTATCAAGAAATAGAAACATTTAAAAACAAAATCCCATACCAAGAAAGTAACGTAAGAATCCAGTTAAATTCTTATGATATTGGAAAAACCAAGAAGTTGCCAATTATAAGTAGGATGCTGTGACCATTCAGCCAAGGTGACATCCTCGTATATGTTGAACAAATCAAATTCTAATCAAAATAAAATTCTTAGGATAAATTAATGCAATTTAAAAGCAGTCAACAAGAGCTTATCATTTGCAATCTTGAATTTCAAATTAAGAGAAACCAAGAATCTTCAATATTTCTTATTCATTCAGATGCAAGATGCAATTCCACAATTTGAAGTCCTGCGTCATGCAGCTACAGGGCTCAACAATCCATGTAAAACTCGTCATAGTGGGAGCCTGTGTGTGTATTACAGACATAGATGTATGATAGGTTTACTGGGTCATTTAGGTTGACACCAACCTTTACATTCAAATTAGAATTATTCCAATATCTCAACACCTAATGTGAAAAGATGCTAATGACACATTTTATTGACTTTTAATCGCATGTTGTACTTTTTAAAATCTGAGTCGGTACACCTGTTGATTCAACTTATATGAAAATCATAAATGCCTGTAAAATCAGTTAAAAATATAATGGAATGGATTGCTGGAGTTCACAAAAGAACATACAGAGAAAGAGGAACTTAAGGGATTGACATGTTGCCTGATTCTCACAGGACCCAAGTCCTGCGTTGGATATATAGTAAAACAACAGAATATTAACCCTGAAGTCATTAAAAAGAGAATCAAACGAAAACCCCTCTGATCTCAGCAAAATTAAACTAAAGATAAAATTACCAACTTGTACGAAAGATTAAGATCTGCATACTCCAATGCCACCAGTTCGGGGCTACTCAAATGCACTTTATTAGAGTCATTTTCTGCTACTTCCGCAGCAGGAAAATCGTTGCGGCTACAGTAACAGTGTGAATGACAACGAAGCGAGGACGAAGGATGAAGAGAGAGTGAAGTTTGCAGTATTAGCGACGAAAGAGCGACTCTCGCAGCCCTGCGCGGCACCGAACCACCTGCGCTACGATGGGAAGTGCAGTTGTGTAGCTGCAACCAACGGGATGAAGCCATCAGCTATCGGTACTCCCATTGAAATTCTTGTCTTCATCGGATAAATTTCTATTTGAACCGGGATGATTTATTTAAATAGATTGGATAAATTACACAAAATTTTCGCCAAATTTTGAATTTTAGATGAACAACTTTGTTAGCCTTTAAAAGTTAATAGACTTCAACAGTTCAACTATTAACCAAAAATTTATTGTGAAATTTTAAAATTTAATGAGATTACCTAGTTAGACCCAACCTTTTTTTTTTTTGGGATACATGAGAAGGCTTAACGCCTAATAATAAATAAAAGGTTAGACATAGGGATGGGGATTAAAAAGGTGTTTGGGAACCATGGAAAATGCTTTTTAAATACTTTTCTATAAATTGAGATAAACTCTTCTATATATTTATTTGATATATCATAAAATCATTTTTAAAACTATAATTTTCATTCCATCCAAATATCTCTTAAATCTCATATACTTGTGTTATATTAGGATCCTCAAATTAGAAGGGCACACTTCCAAAAGAGAAGACTTTGCAATCCGTTCCTTTGCAGGTTGATCAGCTATTTAACTTGTAGCACTTTTAGCAAGCCATCGAAGAAGATATCTAGCCTTCCCATGCTTTTGTACAGGGATGAGCAAAACCGAACCGTAACCGAAAACCGAACCGAACCGAATTTAATTTCGGTTTTTCGATTCGGTTATTTCAGTTTCCGGTTACATATTCGGTTTTTATTTTTGTAATAATTCGGTTTCGGTGTTCGGTTCGGTTCGGTTAGTAGGAAAAAAATCAGTTATAACTGAAAAAACTGAAATGAATATATTATATATTTATATTTAATAAATGTTATTATAATAAATATATATATGGGTTTATGAGAACTCTTTAAATATATTTATATTCAATAAATATGGTTATAATAAATATTATTGTAATAAATCACATTAAATGATGAAATATTTATTAATTAATGGTTGTAATTGTGTTTTATTATTATTATTATTAATTTAAAATCACTTTCATATTTATATATTTCGGTTAATCGGTTAACCGAACCGAAATAATTCAGTTAATTTAGTTTCGGTTAGTTCGGTTATCGGTTTCGGTTCAGTGTTTAAAATTTGTTCTATTCGGTTATTCGGTTAATTCAGTTATTACTGATAATCAAACTGAAAAACTGAATACTCACCCCTATTTTTGTAACCCATCTCACTAATACAGGCAATCACAATCCAGTAGCCCCGATTCTTTGACCCAATCCAATACATTGAAATTACAAGTATAATCCTCCTCATTTTCCTTCATATTCTTTGGGAAAAAAACCATTTTCGAATTTTTTTTCTAAATTTTTAATTTAGTACCAATATATTTTTTTCTTAATTAAATTTTTAATTTTACTCTACTAACAAACTAACGTTACTCTGTCAACAACATTATTCTCCATATAAGAATTAATAGTGTTGAAAGAAAAAATTTAAAAATTTAATTAACCAAAAAAAATCACATAAGTATCAAACTAAAAATTAAGAAAAAAATGTAGGTACTCTTAAAATGATTTTAGCTCTTTCGTTCAAAGCCTGTTGCTAGTGTAAGGACCTTTGTTCAAGGTTGTCAACAAAGCTTTCTATTCTCTAAATTGATATTCTATCCAATCCCTCTCAAAAAGAGCTCGATGATCGATTTCCCATTTTTCCTGCTAAGTTCAAGAAGTATTTTCTTGCTTTGTGTACACCTTAAATAATACTACGATCATTCTTTAATATATGAGCTAGTTTGACATTAAATTTAATTCTAAATATAAAACTTTAATCCATTTTGTTTCTCATATTTATCTTTTTTCTTAAATAGTCATTACCATAGTTGCACATATTAAAAGTTTTATTAAATGGTAGTTTTAACTAATACATATGATTAGCAATAGTATTTTAAAAAAAATAACACTTATTTATTACAAATAACTAATTTAATAAATTTTCTTAATTTACTCAAATTAGTTAATCAATCAGTTTTTATATTAAAGACAAAAAATACAAATTTGTTCTCCTGTCACACCTCTTCTTTCAGTAGATTATTTTCTTCAGGGGTTTCCTTCTATATTTCTTGGTGATCATGACATCTGTAAATTTGGTTACCCAAAATTGGCGTGTTAAGAAAATCAATGATACTCTTGAGAGGATGCCATGTGAGGAAAACAAATTGAAAACAAAAAGAAAGGGTACGAGTGTTCAAACTATGATCTTAAATGGGGAAAACCATTTTATCGGTACATATAGTTTCTCTTAGTTTTTAATTTGATACCTGTATGATTTTTCCTTTTAATTAAACACTGTAATTTTACAATACCGTTGGCCCCTATAGTTTTGTTGTTAGTACTGTTAGTTCCTATCCTAAACCTAACTATGCTAACAGAACAAAATTATAGTATTTAATTAAAAAAAATACATATGTATCAAATTAAAAATTGAAGAAATATATAAATACCTCCAAAATAGTTTTTTGTCTTAAATGCAGGGACGAGAACAAAAGTTTGTGTGATTCACATATTTATTTATGGTAATAATTTTCTTTTGCTCGTGAAGTCATAGAAAGTTCTCTACCTCAACATACAGTGGAAAACTAAGCAAGAGAACATGCCATTAGCCTTCTTAAAATCTGCAAATCAATGTACTACCTCAACCGTTGGAGACTTTTGAAACGTCCTTACTTTTACCTCTCAGAGTACACGATCGAAAACGAAATGGAACATTCAAATCATAATTTAAGCCCAAAAATTAAAATTTTCTTTTAAGTCCTCAGTATTGTTCACTGTGCATATTTCCAGATTACAGGTTCAACTTTAAAAAATCATAATTAATTCTACAAATATCGTACGGAGGTGCTCCAAATTTCTATTTGAAGCTCTTTCAATGCTCTTCAAGGAAAAAATATAAAAATGGACTTATCCGTAGCCAATTTGTACAGTTTATTATCTAAATTTTACTGTTCATTTGATTTAATCTAGAACTTCCAGATTCTGTGCCTCAGCTTTGAAAAATCATATCTCCTTGTATACATATCCAATTGAGGTAGTCTACTTTTCATTTTAAAGCTTGGGACATACTATATGCCTGCCAAAATTCGTGGCTTAATCCATTCATTTGATAGGTCAAACTGGAGCTAGAAGCTGACTACTCCAGGACCTATGTTTTATCCCTTATGCAATTCTTACTTTAATTCTTTTAAGAATCCAAGCACGTATAACTTGGTCTTACTCTTTCTCATTCATTCGATAAACATTCTAATCAATTACATTGTATCATTGGCATCTATAAACATAATTTATATAATAGGAGAATTATACATTAATCCTTAGTCTCATTCATTGACATCAATAATTTTCCACCTTCTTCTCCTTCCTTCTCATGCTCCCCTTCATGCAATCATTGCCCATCATTGATTGCCTTAAAATGGTGGGTTAGAAAGGGGTGAGATTCGGGAGAATCTCAATAACAAACATTACATATTAATCATGCTAGATAGATGCTAATACATGATATGCAACTTGCTTATTCTCTTGTTAATTAGTAACATATTAACATGCTTAATGGTATCTACTTAATGCATGGTCATGGAGACATAATCTACTCATCGTAAATAGCAATTACAATAGTCAAAACATGTCACAGCATCAACCAATCATCATGTACATATTAATACACAAGCATACAACATCAAGCAATGTTAATAGGTAAGTTCACTACCTTGCACTTCAAGTTTTTCTTATATTCTTGAACCTGTTCCCTTGACCTCCCAACCAACTAGCTTTCAGTCAGCCTGATATGATATTATAATAAATAAATAACAGAATTATGAGTTAGTTAGAATAATAGTTAGTTACTAGCAGCTGGACTTTGCCTATATAAACAGGCTTATCTCTCATTTGTAAGTGTGCTGTATTGTGATCAACCTAGTGGAACTCTCTTTCTCTTCCGTCTATTGCCTTCTACTCTCTCCCCCTTCTCTCAAAGTTTCCCTATTCTCTCTGTTTCTCTTCGCTTTCCCTTCTCTCTCTCTCTCTTTCTTTACTTTTCATAACAGTGGTATCAGAGCCAGTCTTTCCTCGGCCCTACCCACTACTCGGTTCTTTCTCCCTCATTCCCAATCAATTTCAAGTTCCATGGAGGAACGTCTCCTCAACATCGAACAAAAATTGAATTCAGTCAATGGAATACAAGGCTCTGTCAATAAATTAAAAGAGGCCCTTCTTGACTTGTCCACGGAGCTGCAAGAAATCATAAGACAAAAGGACCTGCTCCGTCTTCGACATCGAGGGTCCTTGGCAGAATTTAATTCTGAATTTGACGCAATTTCCTCCAAAATCTCATTGCCTGAAGAATGGTTGGTTGATGCTTATATCTCGGCGCTGCAAGAAGACTATGCTGGACCAGTACGTCTATTCATGCCTCGGACGATGCGCGAAGCCAAAAGCCTCGCTAGAATGCAGGAGCTCACTTTGCAATGGAAGCGCAAGAAGCCCGAGGCCCAAGAGGTATTCTTTGAAATGCAAGAATCGTCCAGTGTCAACGGCCTGTTAGAAACAATCTCACCCAAGAGGGGGGTGAATTGGGTGAGTTACAAAAATTTACAATAAAAAACGTGTCAGTATTGAATAAAAAACAGAGAGTCAGAGTATGGAGAAATTTAACCGCAGAGAGGAGACACAAGATTTATACTGGTTCGGTCTAAATCACGTGACCTACTTCCAGTCCTCAGAACACCTCTGAGTATTTCACTATTTTCCAAGATCGACAGGGCTCTTGGTGCCTTGGTACAGTAATTGAATCGCTCAATCACTCCCCCTTACTCCCGTAAGGACACAACCCCTCTCAAGAGTCCACACTCTTGAGTGTCACTCAAGTTTTTAATAAGAGTAGTAATTGGCTCTCTTACAGAGTGAATTTAATGATAAACACCGATGCTCGGTAGTAACGTGAAAACAAAGTATTGAATGCTAAACTAAATAATCGCAGGTGGTAGTTCCGGTATTCAATCTCTTCATTAATGCTTCTTCGCGCCTTTTATAGTTGATATCGTTAAGTAGCCGTTAGACGGAAGAGCTTCTAGCCGTTGTGACTCCGTTTGCGTGTTTTGCTGGTTTTAACGGCTCTGCCATTAATGCGTCTGAGCTTCTGACACTGTAGGTTGCAGTCTACGTAATCCCGTTGAAGAGCCGTTACACTCGTTTTCATTAATCTGCATATTTTAAGCTTTGAACAAATGAGAGTCTTGCGGTGAATACTTTAATCTTGAACGAAGAGAGAAAACAAATTTATCATTCAAAGATTTGTGACGAAATCATTTATCAGTAAGAAGAACAGAAAGTCATTCTGGTTTAGTTTGATCGAAAAGATGATCGATTACTTGATGATAGATCAAGTTATCGATAAACAGAATGAAGACTTTTCGAATTAGATCACCAATATTATCGATCAAGTGTTGGATCATTGACTCTAAGAATTATCATAGCAAGAGGAAATCGTTCCATGATCGAACAAGTGATCGAACACTTGTTTGATCGAACAGATTATCGATAATTCAAATGTTATTGAAATGAAGCTTCAGTCATTGATGATCGAACATCTTATCGATAAATGTATGATGGATAATGTCATCGATAAACTATGGGTATGTATATATTCAATGAAAGACACAGGCTATCTGAAGTGATCGAACAGTTGATCGATCAATGAACAATCGAACAAATGATCGAATAAAGTAAGAAGAGAAATTTAACCTTGTAAGACAAAGAAAATGATTATCGATCACGTTTTGTGAAAACATGAGTTCCAGGGAATTGAATGATCGATCATATTATCGAAAAACCAGTGATCGATTAGGTGATCGAAAAATAGTTCACCATAACTTAATGCGAATATAGCAATCCTTAGACTCTTTATCGATCATGTTATGTGAAAAGTTATTTAAGCAAACAAGTTAAATTTATCGATAATGTTATCGATAATTTGGTTGTAGGAAAAAACTGAATAAGAGTAGATAAAGGCATTGATTATCGATCATGTGATCGATAATTTTATGATCAATAAGGTTATCGATCCATCAGTGAAGTTGATTACCTGCATTCAGAGAGTTAGAGCATAAAGTTCGAACACGTAATCGATAAATTGGTAACAGAATTAATGTGCAAAACAAGTAGATTGTGTTACCTTTTATCGAAGTCGTTATTGATGACTGATTTATCGATCACTTGATCGATAAATACACTTCAGATTTGGTTCTCTTATCAGTAACTCGATTGTTTATCTGATATTATCGATCAGTTTATCGATAATTAACCATACTCTTATGTGATTTTCATGTTAGCGATAATCGATCACTTTATCGATTAATTGCTTATCAAATAGTTCTTCGATCCGAATACCTACTATTAACCTGATTTACTGTAGGGAATTGAAAGACGACGCGCAGCGGAAAAATTTTAAAACTTTCAATCCCTTTCCGGATCTACCGATCGCGTTTAAGACAGGTAGTAAGAAGCATTACCTTTAGGCGTTCGATTCCCTGGTGACTTGATGATTCGGCCGTTCAGGATGCTTCTGCTCGCCTCCTGTGTCGTTCGAAGTCGACAACTCTGGTCGGCTTCCTCTACCGGTATCCACGCGAGTAGCCCTCAACCTCGAACGGCGTGCCAGCGCCTATGTCCGTCTAGGGTTTTAGGAATCCGTCCTCTCTCCTCTCTTAGGCCGTCTCTTATCTGTTGGTTCTCTCTCAGTTAAACCCTAGCTCCTCATATCAAATATATAGGATGCTATATAGGTTTAATTAATAATATTTAATTTCGAAATTAACTCTAAATTAATTCCGAAATTAATACAATATAAAATATTGCCTAATCAGATAAGAGAACAATTAAATAAATATGGTTTAAATTAAATCCGTCTCACAGATTTAATTCTCCTATTTATTTAATAAAGAGATGACGGAATTAATTTGTATATATATTTAATTTATCCTTATAAATTAAATCTAACAATTAATATCTCTTATATTTATATATATATACGAATTTATATATATATATATATATACACGTCCACCCTATATTATTCATTGAATCTGGACATATCTTAGATTCAATGAATCTGGACATCGTAACTCGTGTCAGGCTATTTTGTGTGCGACCCTGTAGGCCCATATGAAGTTGGCAGTGGGCCATTAACTATAATGACCCACAAGTCGTAAGCGGTCTCTAGCAAGACATCACGACTACCCAAATCATATGAGGATCGTTGAACGATGCAACCTTTCATACAACCATATCATGTCCCTTTTGTCTCACGACATTTTGGTCATGGATGAGGCATGGAGAACGTCATCCTCCTATCCATGACCGTTACTTTCTCGATCCCTGAGTAGTCTGAGTATAGAAACGGAACTACCTTTCCATTATAGTATGGCCATACATTTCTCAGACTCACTCATCGAGGGGCCCAGTAATGTCTCTCTACGAATGTGAGGGACAAATTCCATCTTGACCATTCACATTCCTACGCATGAAAAACCACTAAGCCTGAACATAGTCTTTATGATCACTCGGTCAAAAGTGACTTTTGACTAGGTCAAAGCTAAGCGTTTCTCATGTATGAATCCATGACGATCTCAGGTCAAAGGGCACAGTGACATGGTTTGTATATGAGAGAAGCTTATGACTTAACCCATGCAGCTCTCTCATAGCGGGTCGGTCCAACACCTTGTACTCTTACATGTGCCTATGACTTTAATTTATATCTCTATATATCTTTAAAGTCATACTGGTCTTATTTCATCCTTGCTCCCACATAGATGATCGACCAGGGACATTTAGGATAAACCATGAGTTATCCAAGGATAGTTATCACAGTAAACATGCAAATAATATGATAACGTAATTAATAAATTCATAAATTAACAATGTTTAAAACATAATGATTGGCCCCTAGGGCACAATTTCCAATATTTACATTTGAGCAATTATCTGAAACCTTAGCGATAAACGATTGATCGATCAGTTGATCGATCAAAATACTTAATCTTGATATTCTGACTTTGTTATCATCAAAACTATAATCCTAACATTCTCCCCCTTTTTGATGATGACAAAACATAAGTTCTAAATCATCTATCAAAGAGAATATCAACCAGTTTTATATCCTCATAAAGCATGAAAAGAGCAGATAAATATCAAGAACATATTATTGATAAAAACACTATCCAGATACACAAAAGGAGATAACATAAAGTCATGACATAGAACCAAAAAACAACTCATAAAACCATATAAACTACGAAATATCATCAGTTTTCTTCTCCCCCTTTTTGTCAGCATCAGAAGGGGTAGGAACCGAAGGAATGGTCAGGGGAATAGGGAGAGGAGGAAGGGGAAAAAGTGGAGAAATAGATGGAAAATGAAAGGAGTGAACAGGTTGGGGTACAGTGATAAGAGCAAGAGTAGTAGGGACTGGAATAGAAGTAGATGGAACAGAAGGAGAAGTGGTGGAAATAGGAGAAGTGGGTAAGGGAGAGGAAGGAGGTGCAGGCTCAGGGTGCGGTGGAGAGGTAGGATGAAAGAGGAGATCCTCATAGCTGAAGCTTGTGCTAGGTGCAGTGAAGTGCTGGCAGAGAGAGGTAACTAAGCCTTTAAGCTCTTGGAGTTCCTTGTCCACTGAATCAAAACCTCTCGGTCACTTCTCTTTCCAAAACCACCATAGCTTGTTGGTGAAGATCCAGAATCTTAGAGATGCCATCAAACTTCCGGTCAGAAACTTCCCCATAGTCTCTGGCAGTGGAGTAGACTCTGGTCTCAAATGCGCGAAGCTCAGCCTGAAACATTTCCCTGAGGGATCTCTCCATAAAAGATGGACCAGGGGTATGAGATGGAGCAGCAGTGGATTCAGCTTCATCCTGGGTCCGAGATGTACTAGCAGCAGGTTGCTTTCCCTTATCCTTCTGAGATACTTTCTGTGATGGTGTAAAGGGAACAGAGATCCTCATTTTGTGGAGCTGAGTGAGGCCAAAACCAGGAACCTTGGTCTTGATTTCCCCAGGCTCAAATGGAGCAATGTTATGTGCCTGAAGGAAATAGGTGGCCAGCTGAGGATAGGGAATTGGGGTTGATCTGGATTTGTTAAGAACAAAGTCCTTCATCTCAGAGTAAATAAGATCCCCAATATTAATCTTTTCCCCACTAATAATCTGGGCTAGAAGAAGATAATCATCCTGAGTGAGATGTGAGAAACTACCGGATTTGTTTACCATGCACCTAGAATAGATGTAATGGATGATCCTATAGAAATCACACATCTGCTTAGGGGGAAAATTCAGCTCACCGGGATAATCACTATTCTGCATTAAAATTCTATAAGCTTTTACTTCATTCATGTCACCACCTCGCACAAAATCTTGAGTCCCTAGCAGCTCATTTATTTTGGCACTGGTGAGTTTAAAAGCTCTGCCTCTCAGTGTAACTTTCAGACAATTTTCTATGAGATTGTCTTTATCATCATATTTTTCTACTGATTCCATATTACAGTAGAATCTTTTAACCACTTCGGGACAGTATTCACCACCAATGATTAACCAATTCGAATAATGCTGCAGTGGGTCACTTAAATCAAGATCAGTTTGTTTATTTTTCCTCAGACCCTCTAAGTCCACAGATACCACAGGACAGAATTTTCTATTGGCAAAATCGGCCTTATACTTTGCTATATTAACTTCATTATCGAGATTGCCAGATAATAACTCAGAAAATTCAGTGGGTATACCTTCAGGAGGAATTTCCCGTGCCACCCCTTCACTTGCCCTCTGTTTCTTCTTTCTCGGTTGCTTGGGGATGGATATATTTAAGGCTGATTCCACGGCTTTCTGAACTGAGACTCCATCATCCGACTCGGTCTCCGATTCTTCAGTCACTATCGGTAACTTTGATTTGGACCGGGGAGATTTTCTGAGAGAGGCCGGTTGTTCTTCGGCCTGACTTTCCCGGATTTTCAGAGTAGCCCTCTTCTTCGTTGATTCCTCCCTTACCTTCGGTCTATAACGTTTTCGAGTACCCGAAGTAGTGGTGTCGCTTGATTGAGGTTGTTTCTCCTGCGCTTCTCCCCTTTCCACATTTGGTTGCTTCACCCGAGCCATTTCGGAAGTGCCGAGGGGTTTTTGTCAGAATAATCGGTTGAAAAACGGTGATTTGAGGTGGGTGAAGGTTGGAAATGTAGCAGAGATGGATTCGATTGGAGGAACGGTTGAAGGATTTAAGATAGTGGTGATTCCTGACCGTTGCGAAAAACAGGGGACCGGTATTTTTCGAGTTAGGGTTCGAAAACTGACGAAGGGATTTCAGAACAGTACCGTTATAGTCTTCGAAATTATCGATCAAGTTACCGATCAACACTTGATCGATCACGTGTTTGATAATTATGAAGAACACACTTGAACATAGAGCAGATTTATCGATTACGTTATCGATCATGCATTTATCGGACATATTATCGATAAAGTCAGTAAAAAAGGAATGCGTACCTGATATAGTTTATCGATCATCTGTTCGATAATTAAGCTTATCGGTCAGCTTATCGATCAATGCTTACCAATTTTGACGGATGGGTCTCGAATCCTTGAGGCTCTTGATCGATGTTCTGATCGATATCGAGTTTATCGATCACGTTATCGATAATTGTAGTGTTGGAGCAATTCCCTTTCTTTACAAAGTGAATTTATCGATCAGCTGATCGATAAATTATCTCCTACTTGCCTTCATGATTATCGATCAATTGATCGATAATCTCATACTCTGTTTACCTCTGTTTTTCTTCATCGAAACAGAGCTTCCTGCAAAACAAATTTCTACATACTCCGATGCTTAAGTTAGTTATTTTATCATCAAAACAATAAATTTAAACACTTAATCTTGAGTGATAGCATGACATTTCTTACAATTCATTGGGATTTACCATTCCCAATTCTCTTCTGAAGAAGTTGAACTTCTGTTGATCTAGTGGTTTTGTGAAGATGTCGGCTATCTGATATTCAGTGGGGATGAATTCAACCTTTACATCTTTCTTTTGAACATGGTCCCGAATAAAGTGATGTCGGACATCGATGTGTTTGGTTCGAGCATGATGGACTGGATTCTTGGACAGACTTATCGTGCTCGTATTATCACATAAGATTGGAATCTCACGTAAGTTGATTCCTAGATCTTGTATTTGTTGTTTTAGCCATAAGATCTGAGCACAACAGCAGGCAGTGGCTACATATTCTGATTCTGTTGAGGAGATTGCCACGGTGTTTTGCTTTTTACTTGACCATGAGACAAGACATCCTCCGAAGAATTGACATTGTCCACTGGTGCTTTTTCTGTCTGTTTTATATCCACCGTGATCGGCGTCTGAGTATCCCATTAGATATTCGGTTCCTCTTTTTGGATACCAGATTCCTAAATTTTGAGTTCCTACAAGATATCTGAGTATCCTCTTGACGGCTTCTTCATGTGACTCTTTTGGAGCTGACTGATATCTTGCACACATTCCCACACTGAACTGAATATCTGGTCTACTTGCAGTGAGGTATAGTAAAGAACCGATCATCCCTCTATATCTTGTTAGATTTATGTCTTTCCCGTCTTCGTCTACATCAAGCGAACAGGTTGAGCTCATAGGAGTCTTTACACTTTTGGCATTCTCCATTCCGAATTTCTTCAGCAACTCCTTTACATATTTCGTCTGGGATATAAATATACCGTTTTTCTTTTGTTTGATTTGTAATCCCAGAAAGAAGTTTAGTTCTCCCATCATGGACATTTCGAATTCTCCCTGCATAAGCTTAGCAAATTCTTGACAGAGATCTTCGTTAGTAGCACCGAAAATAATATCATCTACATATATTTGAACAATCAAAAGATCTTTCCCACTTCTTTTAATGAAAAGTGTGGCATCCACTTTACCTCTTTCAAAACCTTTTTCTATCAGGAAGTTGCTAAGTCGTTCATACCAGGCTCTAGGAGCTTGTTTCAAACCGTACAAAGCCTTTTTAAGTTTGTAAACATGATTAGGAAAATTTGAATTTTCAAAACCGGGAGGTTGTTCGATAAACACTTCTTCTGATATGTAACCGTTCAGAAATGCACTTTTAACATCCATTTGAAATAGTTTGAAATCTTTGATGCAAGCAAATGCCAAAAGAACTCGTATGGCTTCCAATCTAGCTACAGGAGCATACGTTTCTTCATAATCGATTCCCTCTTCTTGATTATAGCCTTTTGCTACTAATCTGGCTTTGTTTCTGATGATCTGAGCCGATTCATCGAGCTTGTTTTTGAATACCCATTTGGTGCCAATGACCGGATGGTCTTCTGGTCTGGGTACCAATTCCCAAACTTGATTTCTCTCAAATTGGTTAAGCTCTTCCTGCATTGCAACTATCCAGAATTCATCTGATAGTGCTTCGTCAATATTAGAGGGTTCAATGTGAGATATGAATGCAGAAAAAAGAACTTCATTGACTATTTGTCTCCGGGTTTTGACCCCTTCATTGACTTTACCGATGACTTGTTCCAGAGGATGATCTCGGTTGTGTCTCCATGCCTTTGGCTGCTCTAGATTTTCTTGTAAAGAAGGATCGTTTAAATCATCCCTGTTTTCTGAAACGGTTTCTGAAAATAATTTGTTCGAGTTTTTGTTCAAATCCAGTTTTTGAAAATTTTGAACGATTTCAGCATCATCATCTATAGGTTTCGAAATTGCTTCAGTTTCAGCAAACACCACATGAATTGATTCTTCTATTGTAAAGGTTCGTTTATTGAAAATTCTATATGCTTTACTACGATTAGAGTAGCCAAGAAACAAACCCTCATCAGCTTTAGGATCGAATTTACCCAGGTTTTCTTTGTTGTTGTTGTGGATATAGCATCTGCTTCCAAAGATCCTTAGGTGTGACAGATTGGGTTTTCTCCCCCTGTACAATTCATATGGAGTCTTCCCGAGCAGTGTTCTGATGTAGGCTCTATTAGATATATAGCAAGCTGTGCTCATTGCTTCTGCCCAGAATACTTGTGAGACCCCTTTCTCATTTAGCATTGCTCTAGCCATCTCCGTGAGTACTCTATTCTTTCGTTCAACTACTCCGTTCTGTTGAGGAGTCCTTGGTGCAGAAAAGTTGTGGTCAATTCCATGTTCCTCACAATAGTCTGCAAATTCGTTGTTTTCAAATTCTCCTCCGTGATCTGACCTGATTGACACAATAGATATACCTTTCTCATTTTGGACCTTTTTGGCAAAAACAATGAAAGCATTAAAAGTTTCATCTTTAGAGGAAAGAAACAAAGTCCAGGTAAACCTCGAATAGTCATCAACTATTACAAGGGTATAAAGATTTCCTCCGAAGCTTTTTACTCTAGATGGACCGACCAAGTCCATGTGAATCATTTGGAGTGGTCTTTCAGTTGAAACTATCTTCTTTGATTTAAACGAAGACTTTGTTTGTTTACCTTTTTGACATGCATCACAGATATCATTACGTTCATACTGGATTTTTGGTAAACCAACAACTAGATCCCTTTTTATTAATTTTGAAAGTTGATTCATATTGACATGTGCAAGTCGTTTGTGCCAAATCCAACTTTCCTCCTTTTGACTAATAAAACAGTTTTCAGAAGTTTTAGAATCAATTTGAAGTGTATAACAGTTACCGTCCCTCGGAGCTCTCAGCTTTGTATTCAGTTCTTCTTTCTTCAAGGGTAGGTCACTTTTGCTTATGATTAAGCATTCTTCGGAATCAAAGATCACCTAGTTGTTTTTGTCCGCACTCTGACTGACACTGAGGAGATTATGACATAGACCTTCCACGTAGTACACATCTTCGACCTTCATGCCTATGCTACTTCCGATTTCTCCAATTCCAGCAATTTTTCCCGATTGGTTTCCTCCGAAGCTTACTTTTCCTCCGTCTTTTGGTTTGAGTGATGTAAACTTCTCAGTGTCACCCGTCATGTGTCTGGAGCATCCGCTGTCTATATACCACTTATTTGTTCTGGATGCCTTGAGACATACCTGCAAGATTACAATCATGTTTTAGGTACCCATACCTTCTTGGGTCCTTTTTGGTTAGTATGAGTTATTTTTGGTACATAAGTACCTTTGGGCACCCATTTTAATGTTCCGTAATCTCCTTTCTTCTTATAGTAACAAGAAGAAGTTGAATGGCCTTTACGGTTGCAGTGAGAGCAAAGTGCAAAAGGATTTGAGGAGTGCACAGAATTTCTAAAATATGTAAGATATGATCTACCACTACTCTTTTTCTTTCCTTTCGATTTATCTTGGGTTGGATCGTATCCTATACCAGTTTTGTCCATAGAGCACCGTTGAGCTCCTAGAATCACCTTAAGCATTTCGCTACCTTTAGTGAATTTTTCTAAGGTTCTGGTAAGATCTTCAATCTTTCTTTCGTTCTTTTCACAACTTTTGCAAGTCAAAGTCGAGTCTGTATTGACTTCAACTTTTGATTGTTGATCTTCTAAAAACTTTATCCTTTTCTTAGAGCTTACTAACTCCTTTGCAATTCTTACTAATTCTAAATGTAAAGCATTGTATTCGGACTGTAATTCATCATAAGATGGTTCAGAAATTATTACCTCGTCTGTTTCTGATTCCTCGTTTTCTTGGGCCACTAGACAGATGTTGGCGGTTTCTTCATCATCACTTCCTTCTTCTTCATCAGAGGAACTGTCTCCCCAGATTGATGTGACGAAGGCTTTCTTCTTTCTGAATCTTTCTTTCTTCTTTTCTTTGTCCTTCGTTCTGGAGAGTTGGGGCATTCCGCCTTGATATGTCCTGGCTTCTTACATTCGAAGCAAATGATTGGATCCTTTGGTTCGTTCGGATATGAGGAAATTCTGCGTTTTGGCTGAAACTTCTTTCCGGTTCTGTTTTTGTAGAATTTCTTGAACCTCCTGACTATAAGGCCCATTTCATCATCATCAAGATCATCTTCATTATCATCTTCGCTCTCTTGAGTTTTAAGAGCGATGCCTTTCCGGTTCTTCTCATTCATCTCCTTTTTGTATTTTTGCTTGCTCTCATATTCAGCAAGACTCCCGAACAGTGCTGCGACAGAACCAATGGATTCTCCTTTGGTTTCTTCAATAGCTGTTACTTTCGGTTCCCATTCTTTTGTGAGACCGCTCAGTATTTTCCTCACTTGATCTTCTTGACTATATTTCTTCCCAAGTGCAGTGAGGTGGTTTATGAGATGTGAGAATCTGACTTCCATATCTCGGATACT
This sequence comes from Neltuma alba, assembly GCF_004799145.2. NCBI lineage: Eukaryota > Viridiplantae > Streptophyta > Magnoliopsida > Fabales > Fabaceae > Neltuma > Neltuma alba. The sequence continues at coordinate 2,833 of NW_021636672.1, read as the reverse complement.
CTCTCCTTCCTTCATTCTGAATAACTCGAATTCGGTGGTGAGAGTGTTGATTCGACTCTGTTTTACACCGGTGGTTCCTTCATGAGCTATCTCCAGAGCCTCCCACATTTCCTTCGCGGTTTCCAGACTTGAGACTCTGAAGTATTCCCTCTGACTAAGCGCACACGTGAGTATGTTGATAGCTTTGTCATTTAGAGTCACCAGCTTCTTATCTTCCTCATCGAACTCCCTGGGACTCTTGCGTACTTGCTGGCCATCTATTGTTTTCATAGGGACATAGTTGCCGTGTTCTATTACGTCCCAAACCCATACTCTGTGGCCTTAATGAAGATTTTCATTCTCATTTTCCAGAAGGTATAATTTTCTCCACTGAAGCCTGGCGGTTAGATGTTGAGCATCCTTCGGGTAGCACGCTATCTCCAAATCCTGCCATTTGATCTCTCTTCGGACTGTTAAATCCTTCGTGAAGAGACCTGCTCTGATACCAAATGTTAGAAACAATCTCACCCAAGAGGGGGGTGTGAATTGGGTGAGTTACAAAAATTTACAATAAAAAAAGCGTGTCAGTATTGAATAAAAAACAGAGAGTCAGAGTATAGAGAAATTTAACCGCAGAGAGGAGACACAAGATTTATACTGGTTCGGTAAACCACGTGACCTACTTCCAGTCCTCAGAACCTCTGAGTATTTCACTATTTTCCAAGATCGACAGGGCTCTTGGTGCCTTGGTACAGTAATTGAATCGCTCAATCACTCCCCCTTACTCCCGTAAGGACACAACCCCTCTCAAGAGTCCACACTCTTGAGTGTCACTCAAGTTTTTAATAAGAGTAGTAATTGGCTCTCTTACAGAGTGAATTTAATGATAAACACTGATGCTCGGTAGTAACGTGAAAACAAAGTATTGAATGCTAAACTAAATAATCGCAGGTGGTGTAGTTCGGTATTCAATCTTCTTCATTAATGCTTCTTCGCGCCTTTTATAGTTGATATCGTTAAGTAGCCGTTAGACGGAAGAGCTTCTAGCCGTTGTGACTCCGTTTGCGTGTTTTGCTGGTTTCAAACGGCTCTGCCATTAATGCGTCTGAGCTTCTGACACTGTAGGTTGCAGTCTACGTAATCCCGTTGAAGAGCCGTTACACTCGTTTTCATTAATCTGCATATTTAAGCTTTGAACAAATGAGAGTCTTGCGGTGAATACTTTAATCTTGAACGAAGAGAGAAAACAAATTTATCATTCAAAGATTTGTGACGAAATCATTTATCAGTAAGAAGAACAGAAAGTCATTCTGGTTATTTTGATCGAAAAGATGATCGATTACTTGATGATAGATCAAGTTATCGATAAACAGAATGAAGACTTTTCGAATTAGATCACCAATATTATCGATCAAGTGTTGGATCATTGACTCTAAGAATTATCATAGCAAGAGGAAATCGTTCCATGATCGAACAAGTGATCGAACACTTGTTTGATCGAACAGATTATCGATAATTCAAATGTTATTGAAATGAAGCTTCAGTCATTGATGATCGAACATCTTATCGATAAATGTATGATGGATAATGTCATCGATAAACTATGGGTATGTATATATTCAATGAAAGACACAGGCTATCTGAAGTGATCGAACAGTTGATCGATCAATGAACAATCGAACAAATGATCGAATAAAGTAAGAAGAGAAATTTAACCTTTAAGACAAAGAAAAATGATATCGATCACGTTTTGTGAAAACATGAGTTCCAGGGAATTGAATGATCGATCATATTATCGAAAAACCAGTGATCGATTAGGTGATCGAAAAATAGTTCACCATAACTTAATGCGAATATAGCAATCCTTAGACTCTTTATCGATCATGTTATGTGAAAAGTTATTTAAGCAAACAAGTTAAATTTCGATAATGTTATCGATAATTTGGTTGTAGGAAAAAATGAATAAGAGTAGATAAAGGCATTGATTATCGATCATGTGATCGATAATTTTATGATCAATAAGGTTATCGATCCATCAGTGGTGTGAAGTGATACTTCAGAGAGTTAGAGCATAAAGTTCGAACACGTAATCGATAAACAAAATGATCGATAAATGGTAACAGAATTAATGTGCAGAACAAGTAGATTGTGTTACCTTTTATCGAAGTCGTTATTGATGACTGATTTATCGATCACTTGATCGATAAATACACTTCAGATTTGGTTCTCTTATCAGTAACTCGATTGTTTATCTGATATATCGATCAGTTTATCGATAATTAACCATACTCTTATGTGATTTTCACGTTAGCGATAATCGATCACTTTATCGATTAATTGCTTATCGAATAGTTCTTCGATCCGAATACCTACTATAACCTGATTTACATTTGAGCAATTATCTGAAACCTTAGCGATAAACGATTGATCGATCAGTTGATCGATCAAATACTTAATCTTGATATTCTGACTTTGTTATCATCAAAACTATAATCCTAACACGGCCAACCACAGAAGAGTCCTCAAGATGTTTGTGAAGACAGTAACATCACAGGAACAAGAAGTCTGGGTCTTCTTGAACCTACCCAAGGTACGTCGAGTGCGTCAGGGGAGAACACAACGCAAGACAGGTACAAATAGCTTTGGGCTCGCAACTTATGGCTCAGGACGAAAATGTCGCGCACAATGGAGCAAAACAAAGAAGCAAAGACAAGTTCGAATGACCTTGGGGTTGTCCATGCAGATGTTCTTGCATGCAACAACGAAGAACAAAGGCTTACAGACTGGACGAACAGAGTTGGGCTTTACATGGTGTGTATTAATTTTGAGTGGCGAGCTCCAAGAACGCAGGAAA